>NW_026555338.1:33847752-33886255 GCF_029017545.1 Prosopis cineraria | reverse complement strand
TGAAATCCCATTTGCCAAATCGAGGAGATGCACGGGTTTTGAGTGGTAAAAGTTACAGGGTGAAGACGAGCAAGGTAGAGGGAGGTTTCTGCAGAGAACAAACCTCCTGTCAGAGTCGGAAAAAGGAGGGAAAGGATGAAAACAGGAACAATTTAGGAAAATTGCTGTTGCAGCTTTGTTTCCTTTCGTTAGACAACAAAAGCCAAACATTCTCGTTTTCCTCTGTTCCTCAAAACGCAAACATGCTCACGAAGAGAAAAATTTTTGGTCAATCGTCGCTGAGTTGTTTTGCTTTCTCCGTTTTGGCCCGAGAGTTCAAATATTTCAGGAGAGAAGACAAGGCATAGGCGTTCGTTATTTAAGAAAACCGTTTGAATCTTTTATTTTATGCAGAACCAATGCACCTTCCTTATTGCATGCATGATTATTCTAGTCTAGTGCTACGGTAATATAATTAATTCTATTCATATTGTTAAGCTTCCAACCTAAATGGATTGTTTATAATTTATAAATACTTAACTTTTCTAGTAAAGAAAACGGCAAGAATTAAAAGAGTATTATGACTTGATTGAGAACGACCAAAGGCCATAACGTGGCGGGAAAGGTGACACGATTGCATTCAAGAAGAAGGTTGTTAAATGGCCTTCATATTTCAAATTATTACAAAACTAGCATCCCCCTCGTTTGGTTCAGACGCCAAACCTGTTCTTTTTTTTTTTTTTGGTTATTTTATTACTATGAAATTCAGGATTTATCGTGATATAATTTGGTTGAGGCGGGTGTAATAATTAATAAAAACAGCTTCTAGAAATAATAATAAAAATTTTATCAAAATTTACAAAATGCCCCACAAATCCGTTCACATAAAGCTAATATATTATTGTTTCATGAGATTGAATTGGAATACTAGTTTTTTTTTGTTGAATTATAAGAATTTCTTGGTCAAGTTGTTTGTAGCTATATCTATAATACAAAACTAATGTTCATATTAAATTATTAATACAGGGAATATTCAAGAGCAGAATCACTAAGAAGTTTATACAATCGCATTATTATATGAAGCATATTGAATTGGAATATAATTGACAAGCGGATACAGCCAAGCACTTCAAATTTACAGCGAAAGTGAATGAGTGACACGGTGTCTATTTTTGGGGATAAAAAAAAAGGAGATGAAACGTCCATTTGGCAAGGAGGGTAGTGGTTGCAAATTTCTATCAATGAGGCTCTTAGTGTCCCAAATGGTTTCAAACTCGTTGATAATAAATGTATGCTTGGGGACACTTGTAATGACAATTATGAATACATTGAGAGGACGTGACAAACATTTTATATAGACTTTAAATTATGAACTTCACTTGATAGGAAGGTGAGGTCGCTACCTATCTTAAATTTCTGATCCCACAAGTCTCTTTCATTTTCTTCTTATTTGTCCTCTTTTTTCTTTTTATTTTGTTAATAGTGAAGTCAAACTTTACTAGCAATTGTGACATTTATGCTTTTTTTTTTTCCTTTCACATTCAGTATCTTAAAGAGTCTAAATATATTAGATTCATTATCCCGCTCAATTTACTCCAAAGTAATCCAAATCACCACTTAAATAAGGCTCTCTTTGAAAGAGTTTTATAAATACCACCAGCGAGACATGCTTTACATATTCAGTTACGTTGCACCATATTATGAGACTATAAGATGAAACTCTAGGTTAAGTTATTCAAGTCCTTAACCACTTGGACAAATATCCTTTGGTGACATTTATGCATTGATATTATATGTATTTAAAAACTTTTTCCTTTCTTTTTAATTGCATTCTGTCTTTTCTTTTTTCATGGCCCATATTTCTAACAAGTTAGATCGGTAGAGTATAACAAGCACCATGTGCATAATATATGCAAAATATAATTATCATAATTTAGGCTATATATATATATATAAGATTTTGTTAAAATTTAAGTTTACCGAATACTTCCTCTTTTAAATATATTACTAATCAAGCTTAATTTCATCAATTTCAAATCCTCTCATATTTGTATATGTAAAGATGTTAACCGATCCATATGTCAAATTAAAAGATATTGAATCATAGTTGCTGTGTATATAAGTAGTTTGACTTTGGAAACTCGGGGGTGTTTAACCAGATGGGTGCTTTTGCATTGTGCTTTGTTGCAAAATGCAGATTCCACCATCCAAATATGCTCTAAAAGACTAAAACTATGGTTTTTGCGGAAGCAAATAACTGCTCAATGATTTTTAAGGCTAAACCAGACACGCAGAATACAATTTGTCGTTTTGAAGATGTTTGCATCGTTTCATGTTCACGTGGGCGCAAAGCAACAATCAAACCTGATGTGATATTGTAAGGGTTATGGATGTAACGGTTGTTGTTTTCCCGTTAACGTTGCCTTGATTTTGTGCTTTTATGTATGACTAATAACGCCATTTGCGATTCAGGTGACCCCTTTTGGCCTGGTTGGTGGCACACCAAATGTATTCTATTATAGTTGTTGCATTGTTAGCAAGAATTTTCTAGCCTCCTAGCTGTGCTTGACTGATTACCTTGTCAATCAAATGATGCGACCTTTGGAATCGCTCCCCCCCCCCCCCAATCAACATGCTTGTCATTTTGCCCATTAAGTACTATAGTATATCATCGCTCAAGATCTTCTCAGACATTTCATCTGAAGGGGAACTTTTCAACATGATTTTTTGATGTTTTCAGAAATTCGAATTTACAATATTATTCAAGTAACTTAGGTCCCTTCTTCTTAACCTTACTGTTATTGGTTTATGCAGTTTTACTAGTTTTGTCAGGGGAAATCTTACTGTCCTTGAAGTAAAATTCAAGGAACAATTCATACAGGTAAAGCCACTAAGCTGAGGGCTCTTATAAAGCGGCCATTGGGCATCATTGCCTGCTTTGGTTCTAATCATAATATCGGGTTCTTCTTCTTCCTTCCCCGTTTCAAAAAATTAAGAAACAAGAAGATCCAACAACTTGATTTCCCTGTTTAGCTGTTAGGCCCATATAAACAGTGCTGTAGTTATTGGGCCTAAAGCAAATTTAATGGCGATGGCTTGAAGCCCATAATTCACGTACAACTTTTTTTTTTGGTTTAAAAAGTAAAAAAAGGAAGACTTTTTCTCTTGTTTGACTAAGAAGAAAAGAATGTGTGACCGGGGGGGGGGGGAGGGGAAATTCGGAGAAAAATATGTAAAATCCATATGTTAAAACTTTCAATTTTTTTCTCCAAATATAAAAACATTTTGAAAAGAAAATTTAGTTTTCAAATTTAACCATGAATCTTTTTGTTTCATATTGCCTCTCTCCATTTTCATTCTAATTTTTCCTTCACTTTAGTATTTAGATTATTATATATTTAACAATTTAAGAAATAAAAATTAAAATTGGACAAGATAAATTTTTGAAAAAATTAATCTTTTAGTCCTCCAACTTTTAAATCATTTATAATTCAATCCCTCAACTATGACTTGCTATGACTAAGTCTTTCAATTTTAACTCACCTATAACTCAGTCTCTCAACTTTTGAATCACTTACAAATTAGTCCCTTAACTTTTGTTAATTTTTTTTTTCATGTTAGCTTATTGTCACATTAATGAATAAGAAGAGGGTATTTTAAAATAATATATGAGCATTTTTTTATCCCTCTTATTTGATAAAAAATTTTTTAAAAAAATTAAAAAATAAGGATCGAGTTATAAGTAAATCAAAAGTTGAGGATTGAGTTGTAGCAAGTTATAATTGAAGGACTGAGTCATAACGAGTTATAATTGAGGAATTGAGTTATAAATGAGTTAAAAGTTAAAGGGCTAAAAGATTAATTTTCTCTAAATTTTTAGAAGCAAGAGGTAATAAAAGAATTTAATATTTTTTTATTTAATCAATAATATAAAATAAAAATCACATAAATAATATGTTAAAATATTAAACTTTATTATATATAATATATTTCTTTAAATAATAAGGTTAGTATTATATATATGAAATTAATATTTTATTTTCTTCCTCTCGTTTTTTCTCACTCAGCCAAGTGGCCAAGCCAAACGTAAAAAGAGAAGTATATCCTCTAATTTTTTATTCTCTCTATTTTCTCTTTTTCTTTTTCTTTTTTAATGGGCCAAGCACAGCAAAAGAGAGTGAATTTGACCAACTCACACATAAAAACACAGAGCGAAGATGGTGGATCATTGAAGTGGTGAGTTCTCAGGTGGAGATCAAGAGCAACATCCGTGCAAGGTAATCGGCCGTGGATTAGCTTCTTGGTATTAAAATGGCAGTTGGAAAATGGACTTGGTTTCTTTTACGAAACTGGAATTAGCACTTGGTCTAATATAGTTGGATGGCAGTTTTGCAATCAGATTATTCCATAACTACATACATGACGTCAATCAGCTTGCTAAGCTCAACGCAAATAAGTTCATCTTGCACGATATCACTCACCATCATCTACAGGCTCCTCCAAGCCGCCCCCATTCTTTCGGTTTTGCTTTATCTGTTGAAGCATCTTGAAGCATTTTTTTTAATTGGTAAAGATCATCAAACAGTTTCACGTACATGTGGATTAACGTTAAATCTACACACTGCCACACCAATGTGGAGGAACCTGTAAGAGGGACACTTTGTCCACATGAACAAGTTATATACTTAACGAAACCGCTTAAAGTGTCTTATTGGATTTTTTAAGAAAAGAAAGAAAGAAAGAAACTTAGGTAGTGCTCCAATGCCTTCGATTAAAAGCAACAAGATATGTAATGGACATAACATGTCTTTCTGATTTGTGACTGCTGACTTGGTCAAAACGTAATGTTCCTTTGATTGAACTAATCCCAGGGACGGAAGGCTTTATAAACAGAGAGGAATCCATTTCTGATTGCAATAATGGGCTTGGTAATTGGGTTATTAATAGGTTGGGAATTTAGTTTCATCCTAACATAGTTGCTTTGCTTGTATTGCTCGTGCTCATCCACCCTGTGAGGAGAGAGGAGAGGATAAACAGTTTTGAAAGTTATTTAGTGATGGTTGTTTTACTATAAAATATGCTTATAACTTTGTGAATGCATGTACAAGGAGCAATGCAGATAATATTTGGAAGATACTTTGGAGATGGCTGATCGTGAAAAGATTAAGTCCTTCATCTGGCTCTTTGTTCATGAAAGAACTCACACTTGTGATCTCATAATTAAGAGGGGACTATCAATAGACTAGAATTGCCTTTATGGATGCGAGACACTAGAAGACTCTATGCACTTACTCAGAGACTACCCGCATGCTAGAGAACGGTGGCGAGCGTTTGTCCGAGATGACCATTGGAATATGTTCACCAACTTGCAAGGAGCCAGTTGGATGAAATGGAATTTGAGAAAAGAAGCAAGTAATGAATATACCAATAAAATCAATTGGGCTACTCTATTTGGATATGTTTGTTGCGATATTTGGATTACAGGGTGCAAAAGACTCTTTCATGAGGATGAGGATGAGAGGAATAGTTCAATTGTGTCTAGTTTCTTTAAAGCTTGTAGTGATCATGATCTCTTACACAGAGCTCCACTGTTATCGTTTGAAAAAACAACCACTAGAGCTATAGATAGATTTAGGAGTGGTTTTATTAATTTGGAAGTGGATGGCTTAATGCTCCCAAAAAATCAATCTGGTTGTCTAGGTGCAATTTGGTTTGATTAGCGTGTTTGGATTCAAGGTTTTAGCTGCGACCTTTTTTATGTTCCTCTACCATAGTTGAAGTACTAGCTATTTTCCACGGATTGGATTTGTGCTAGAACAAGGGATGCCGAAAAGTGAACTTACACGCTGATTCCATTGAAGCTATTAACCTTCTTACTTGGGACTGTCATGAAGATCACCCATTTAGAGATATCATCACTGACGTGAAGATATTTTTCCACCAGGATTGGATTCTGGAAGTCGATCACTTGTATCATGATCATCGTTTTTATGCTGATTTTTTAGCTAGAAATGCTCATAGTTTAGGTGATTATGCTTTTTGTATCTTTAATAATCTTCCAAGCTTTCCTCAAGGGTTAGAGAATGATGAGGGATCCTCCCCTCTTGCGCTGAATATTTCGAACTATCTGTAGCCTCTAATGGCACCTTGTTTCTAGTTTATAATCAAAAAGCAACAAGAATGATGGCAACAGTAAGGGAAAATGAACGCGGATCTTGTTTTCGAGAGCCGGGATGACGTGGAATCTTCTGTAAGCTTCCAAAGCAATCGGTTTATCATTTGCCAATAGGCAAAACCTTTTTCCTTTCGCTATTTTCTTTTCCCCCCCCCAACTCTCTTTTTATAGATGCTTTCTAAATCTGAGCCTTCCATGCCTTCGGCTTTTCTAAATGCTAATATAGAAAGATACATTACAACCAAGAAAATGATAGTGCAAACACCTTATTCAAATTGAAATTCATTACTTTCTATTGTTGTAACAACAAATTGAATTTTGTGTACAAAAGAAATCACGATCCTTCCTTCATGGTATGGATGACTACGCTACAAAAGCTTTTTGTAGTTAATCATTTAAATTTTAGTTGAAGTTGAAATTTTTTGAGAGAATTACATTTAAATCTCATATAAAAAAATTAATTACTGTAGGTTGATTAATAATTGAATTAAATTATATTAAAGTGATCAATGAGTAATTAATTTTCTTAAGTGAAATTTAATATAATTGTCCCAAATTCTTTTGCGCGGTTAAAAAAGAAGCAAACTTTACACCGCCGATGATGAAGCATCTTTCATCGGCCATTACCCACCAAATTGGATGGCACGTTTTCAGTGAGCCCCGCGACTAGTCATCTCATGGTACTGTCTGAACGACTCCTCCCTCTGTAACCTCATTTCCTGGTTGAATTTCTTAATGAAAGCTTCCACACGCCGGTTCAAGTCGTCCTGACTCAGCGACGGCTCTTTCCTCAGCCTCCCTGAACCGGAACCCGTCGATTGGCTTGGCGACGCGTTCTCACCCCGTGTTTTGTTCCGTCCGTTGAAAGTCTCATATTTCTTCACGGCAGGCGTGCCGTTCTGGTCCGTCAGCGGTGAATTACGACGCAGCTGCGAGTCGCACGTGTCGGACTTCTTCAGGTGCCTGGTTAACGGCATCGCACGCCCTTCCGTTATCATCTTCCACGTGCTCTCTAGAGTGTCCTGCCGCTTCACCTTCATTACTCCCAGAGCTGCCTTCCCTCCTGGAACCACAGATCAAATCATCGTTCTATCAGATTTTTTTCCCTTCCAAACTTCAAATCGAGAAGAAACGAAAATCGAAAGTTGATTTCAGAGATAGAGAGAGGTACCTTCAGGACTGGCTGCTTTGACGGCTTTTCGGTGGCCGAATCTGGCAGAAACCGGGGGTTTCTCATTCTCATTTTGAAATGACAAATCCAACGAGTCCTTTCTCTGTAAGCTTGTCCTGACGTGAATCTTCGCTTCATCGGAGCGATTCGCGACTTCCTTATTATCCTTCAACTTCAGTGTCTTTGGTTCCTGTACATTCGCGTCATAAACATGCGCCGCAGAAACAACGCCATTGGAGACAGCGTACTCCATCCGTACATCGCCGGATATCATGATCGGCTCCTGCTCAAGGTTCTGTGAAGGCGGAAGGACCACTGTATTGTACTCGGTAGGCAAGTCTTCGGAGATCTTGAGCGGTGCCGTCTCGAGAGTCTGTATGGATGGAAGGAGCACTGGATAGTCTGGCGAGTGAGTATGGTCGAGTTTATGCTGGTGGTGGAGTCTGGAAGAAGCAACGATGCTGATGATGATGCAGTTCATAAGTATGTAGAGGTAAGGAGGTCTTACGCATGTAAGCATGAAGGTCCAGATAGAAGGGCCTTCGGAGACGATGAAATCTGAGACTAGCGGAACTGTATGCTTCAGAGACAGTGCCGCAATTAAAACCCCGGCAGAAACTAGGATCACCTTGAGGGTTGAGTTTGTTGAAAATGAAGCCATTAAAGATAATAACTATATAAAAAGATGTATTCGACTATATATTTCTCCGGAACTTACCTTCTCCGGCGATTTCTTTTGATTTGAGAGAGGGTGCGCCGTGAAGAGGTATTTATAGCTCCAGAAACAGTGCTTATCACATGATGAGCCATCTGTACTGTCTTCATTTTTAATATAAATGGCCCATATTTTCATGTTTTATGTTTATATTTTATTTTGTATTTATTAAAATAAAAATTATAAATAGTAATAAATCTATTCTATTATTAATTTAAATAATATAAATTTAATTTGAATGATTTAATTTAATATCAAATTAATTATTTAAATATATTTCAAACAATTTCAATTTAAAATTTACAAGTTACAATATTTTATTGATTTTTTTAAAGTGTTAGTTTGAATATTATTTTATTTTATTATTTTTAATATTATATTTATCAAAATAATAATTTTAAAAAAATTTAATATTAAATTTAAACTATCCATAATACATTTTGTCAATTTATAACAATTAAAAAAATTAATATTAAATTAGATTATTTAAATTAAATTTATGTTGTCTGAATTAATAATAAAATAAATTTATTACAAATTTATATTTTTTATAATAAATATAAGAATAAAATCTTAAAATTTCGACCCTCCAAATGATGAGCACCATCATCCGAAACCAAGAGCCAGAAAAAATAACGTAAATTTGACAATCTTTCCTTTTGTAAATTCCGTTCTAATTACTGTTTTATGTACAGTAAAGCACTGTTCTTTTTACAGTACAAAAATTATTTAATATTTTATTTTTTTTTATATAACTATATCACAAAAACCCACAATTGTGTAATAATCTATAATTCTACATGTGACTTATGAAATACTCACTTCAATCCCATTTCATAAAACATTTTGGTGGAGATTTGTCATATTAAAATATAAGATATTTTAATAAAAATAATATTTAATTAATAATTTTTTAAATATTAATACTTTTTAAGTATTATCTTTTTTATTTTTTTAAAATTTTTTAAGCTCATTGACTAAGAAGCACTGAATGCAAATTCAACAATTTTAGAGACAGACAAATGAAAAATAAATTTTTCTTTAACCCCATGCATCAGATAGGTAATTATCCACTTTGTGATGAAATGTGGACCCAAGATTGGGACACACAGTGCATATGTCAGTATGTGTTTATTAAATTATTGTGCATTGCATCCAAACTCAGTAAATAGGACATGAATAATTTTTGCGAGAAAATTCTTGAGCGTACCGTATGCATATTTGTAACCTTACATTTTTGCTTCCTATACGTAAGGGGTATTAATTTTAAAGAATAGTAAAATTTTAAGCTTTTAGAATTTATTATCATGGTATTTTAAAAAACTAGGTTAGCTTATAATATTACTTATCAATTTTGGGTCTTCGATAATCAATCATCTTGATGCTGCAAGCAGGGACGGGGGCCAACTATTAGGAAACAAATTTTATAATTTAGAAATATTAGATACCAAATTATGTACGATATTATATATACTTTTTAGAAAATTTTTAAAATGTTTAAAATAAAATCATATAGCATACCCTTTTTTTTTTTTTTGCTGCCAGAATCATATAACATACTTATCTTCTCTCTAATCCCCTATAAGGTACTTTTTTAAATAAAAAAGTTAGTCTAAATTATAAGACACTCAATTAGGATATCAAATGATACTCTATTTTTACTCCCTATAATTTTAATATTTTTTGTAGCTTGAACAAGGCATGATGAGGTTCTCTTTAATTAATAAGAGTATGAGTGCAATATTAAAATATTTTTTTAAAAAAAAAAAATGATAATTTTTCTTAATCTACATGAAAAATATTGAGGAGTGTATATAGTGAAGGGAGTGAACTCCCTCTTATAATTTATTTTTTAAAAGTTTTATTTAGTCTAAAATACCTAATAATTAGTAGTTTTTATAATTATTATTTAACTATACTCCTATTTTATTTATTAATTTTTTTGAAAAAAATTATACATTAAAATTTTAATTATTATTATTAACACACTTATATAAAATATTTAATAAACATAGAGCTGAAAACATGTACAATTTTTTATGAGATTAAAATTTTATCTAACTTTTTTTTAGAATTGTAAAATAGTTATTAATGTCACATATTATAGCCTAGGGGGAATATATTTATGTATATATACATATATAATTTGTGTGTGTGTGTGTGATATGGAATTAGGGCATTCCTCACGCAAGCTCTCCCCATGGCAGGGGGCAGGGCCCCCTTGTGAAACATGTTGCCCTTGGTTGCAACTTGCAAGGTAGCTAGTGATAAGAGTATATTAGTTTTGATACTCATCACATGATGAGCAATCTGAATGTTCAGAGTTTTAATTTGAACGGTCTAGATTTATATATTTTATTTTATATTTAATAAAATAAAAAATTTTAATTTTAACAAATTTATTTTATCATCAATCTAAACAATACAAATTTAATCTAAAAGATAAATTTAATATCAAATTTTTTTATAATTTTTATAAATTGATTATCTAGATATATTGTGAAATGCCTGAATTTAATATTAATTTTTTTTTAAAAAAAATTATTTTAGTAAATATAATATTAAAAAATTAAAATAAAGATAATCTTCAAACTGAATTTTAAAAAAATTTAAAAATTATAATTTTTAAAATAATAATTAAAAATTTTAAATTTAGACCGTGTAGAATACATCTAAATAGTTAATGTATAAAAATATTTAATATTAAATTTATCATCTAAATTAAATCTGTATTATTCATATTGATAATAGAACAGAGCTATTAAAATTTATAATTTTTATTTTATTAAATATAAAATAAAATATAAAAATATGGACTGTTCAGATTACTCATCAATATCGAAACTGTACCCGTGATAGGAGATTGGCACCCCCTCCCCTCCTCTTTTGATAAGCACACTCCTTTAGTTTTATTTATAACTATCGTGTTTGCTTCATTCATTCTTAAAATGGAAGCTTCCCGATTTCCATTCGGGGAAGGAAATTTCCATGCAAGGGGGGTGTGTCCCAGACTCCTAGTATGGCTTTGTCGGTCTGTTTTTATTTTAGATTTCAACCGAATATTTAGCTTGATCTCTACAAATAATTACATGTTGGGTAAAATTTACCAATAATATAAATATGATAGAACAAGTGATGAGCGAAAAATAATTTGTAAAAGAAGACGTATTAATTGAAGAGTAGAAAAGAAATAAATAATGAGTACGAGAGTTACAAACAAAAGGTAGAGAAGCATATGAAATGAGAAGGTGAACATGGGTGTGTATTAAGCTAGATATGAAGCCGGCTTGGACGGCTCATTAGAATTGAAGTAAACTATAATTAAAGGTGTAATTCTCGGTATTAGGATCCCCTAGTCTCATGCTCAATCACAATAAAGACGCAACACTGTGCCACTCCCTCACTCCCGGTTGTTTCTAGATATTGGTTTTAAAATGTGTTTGACTTAGTGATTAGCGTGAAGCTGTGTTGTCATACGAACAATTATCAAATATGGTATTCCTTTGTCCGGAATAACAAAAGCCACTTCCTTGGAGTTCGATCTTGGGCGGTGACAGTGAGGAGCAAAGCACGTGGTGGTCAGTCTATTTTAAATATATCACGACCGTACCGTTCCTCAACGGCTATATTATTTATTTGACCGTTAAACCCGGGGCTCTCACCCGTTCTGTTCTGGGTCTTCCCCCTCGCGGCCCGTTTCGGCTCTTTTCGGATCTTCTATCTCCACGTGCTCAATCTCACCGCCCTCGAGTTCTTTTACAAATCGTATAGCTAGCCTTTGAATTGCTTAGATCTAAACCCTATCTGATCGGAAAACATTTATTATTATGGGATAGGAGCCGGCATCCACGCAAGACTAACGCTATTAGTTTGTTGACGAAGCTTAGTTCCGCTTGGTTTTCTTTATTTTATGTTCAACAAATAAAATTTTATTTTTAAAAAATTAAAAATTGTGTAGAATATTTTATAAAAAAAGCACATTTAAAAGTACATTCAAACAGTAGTTAAAAGTGAATTTCTGAAACGTAACTATTTAAAACTTTTAAAAAGTAGATTTAAAAAGTAAGATATTATTTGACCATACTACTCTAAGTTTAATTTCTTTTTTTTTATTTAAAAAAGTAGTTACTTCATTAAAAATATAATTCTTATTTTAATAATAATAATTAGATATCAATTTTTTTAGTATTATAAATTGAGTAATTAATTATGTTAATTTTTAACATTAATGTATAATAAAAATTATAAATCTTTATTACATCTTTTAAAAGTACAAATAAAAAATACAAATAACTAGAAATCAAATTTTTAACATTATAGATCAAAATTTATATTATTTAAAATATTTATTATATTTTTTAAATATTTTAAATATATTACATTTGTATAATAAAAATTATAAATCATTATAAATTAATGTCCTTTTTGATAATTGTACATTCAAAAGCACATTTCACTATCATAAATTAAATAATTTTTAATGTATCAAATTAATTTTAAAAAAATATATTTAAATATAAATTTTGTTACAACAATTGACTTTTATTAAACTGATTTTTATCAAATAAATTTTTATTAATAAATTTTTTATAAATTAAAATTAAACGCACACATATTATTCTTGGTTGAACGCAAAACCAGAAAGCAACCAGTGATAATGAATGGCTTTAGACACATTGAAGTCCCTGTCACGTTCAAAAAGAGTGCATGATGGTGCCTTAGTGACCTCATCAATCGGCTCAGTCAAAAGAATTCACAAATGTGTCTTGGAAAAGTAACGCTATATGATATACATAGGCATGAGGGGCGGTGAGATCATCTTTCATCAACTCAATTACTCCAGGATGACCACTCTTCCACTTAGCCGCACTTAATTTCCTTTTTTACGTGGCTGAGTTTTATTTGGGTTGAGTCATGTAAAGCGAGCACCAACTACGATCAAGGGTCTGTTTTGAACTGTTCTTATTTTATTTTATTTTAATAATTAATATTTTATAGAATATGTTATAAAAGCAAAAAATAATACATACATATATATATTTTTTTTTCTCGTTCTCTCTTTTTAAAATAACAATTTTAGAACATTTAAACGATATTTTTGCTTTTTTATTTTTTAAAATAATATTTTGTTTATTATCATCTAAAACACTTTTTAAAAATATATCATCAAATAAAATTTTTTGTTTTTTATTCTTGAGAATAGAAAATTATTTTTAAAATAGATTGCCAAATAGCCTCCAAATTGTTTGAATTTTTGTTTTGTTTTGCATTGTATGATGATAAGGTGAATTCACTATACGATTTTCCATAACTCAAAAAAAAAAAAAAAAGGTCAATGATACCAAGCCATTAACAAATTGAAGATGTGAGTGAGTGAAAAAGACATCAGAAATAGTAGATCATCTCATCTGATTATGTTGTTGCTTCTCACTTTGTTTCCTTCCATTTTCGATATGCACGCGAACTTTGTTCATCCAACAATGCATCTCATCATTTTATATAACTTGATTGATTTCAAATTCTATATCTACCCATCAATATCAGGGTTCATGTTCAGTGCGTCATCACCCTCATCAACACCATGGTACTCTTTAGGGAGGTAAAATTTGTACTATCTATAATTTAATTTGAATAGTTTAAATTTAAAGTATTTATTACATATTTTATTATATATTTATTAAAATAAAAATTTATAAAAAATTAATAAAATATTTATTATTAATTTCGTTCAAATTTAATTTGAATAGTTTAAATTTAATATTAAAATTTTTATAGATTGATCATGCAAATTTACTTTGGATAGTTTAGATTTATAATTTTTAACTTGTAGTTTAAAAAAAATACTTTTTAAAAAAGTTCAGTTAGGATATTATTATAATTTTTAATTATCAATTTAGTCCAAATTTAATTTGAATGGTTTAAATTTAATATTAAAATTTTTATAGATTGATTATGCAAATTTACTTCGGATAGTTCACATTTATAATTTTTAACTTGTACTCTTTTTAAAAAAATACTTTTTAAAAAATTTCCAGTTAGGATATTATTATAATTTTTAATATTGTATTTATCAAAGTAAAAGATTTATAAAAAATATAAAAATTTAATATTGAATTTAAACTGTTTAATACATTTATATAATCAATATATAAAATTATAAAAAATTATATTAAATTAAATTCTCCAAATTAAATTCGGACCACATTGGTGATGACTAGATTTATTAAAAAAATTATAATTTTTATTTTAATAAATATAAACTAAAAATATATAATAAATACTTAAATTTAGATCCAAATCTCATCATCCTAAAGAGCCTTAGGTAATGAACACCAAAGATGACCCCTCAATATATCATTACTTAGTGTGGTAGCTCGTTTACACCTTACGATTGCCTCATGATATCTTTCGGTGCAATTTTTTTGGGTAACTTAACTGCGACTTGCACTTTGTCTTGCCACCTCAAGAGAGAGAGAATAGCAATGTGTACCAGACTTAATTGTTATCAAAATTCAAATAAAAATAAATTTAAATACATTGTTATTAAATGTAGAATGAATTGTTGTTAAAATTAATAGACACTTATCAATAAAAAATTAATCTAAATTAATAAATATCTATTTAAATTTTGATAATAAATAATTTTTAATTGATATACATTTTTTTTAACAACTCTAGATTGAATTTTTTTTAAAAAAATCCTTTTTGTGTATATTTGGCGTAGACGATGAATCACAGGTGACATGGTGGCAGTCAACGAAAATGAAGATAGTTATAGCAATCTTTGCGACACCCTTGGAAGGCACCGTCCAGACGTCCACTGCCGAGAAAGAGTGACACGTGTCAAACATGAAAGGGCACGTCACCTTTCCTGCGGTGTCATCTTCATACCCATACCTCCCGTGTACTGTTAAAAAACTCTGCGTTTTGGTCTTCACTTGCTTCAATTTTCTCCACAGAAACCTTGAGTCGTGTCGTGACCAAGTTTGGTGTGAAAAAGTCCAACAAGCCACATAAATTTCAAGGTCTTGTTTTAGCTTTCAACCTAACCATCCTAAGTTTTGATCATGAAGTCAGTAAACTGGAAAATAAAGCAGGCCAATGAAATAAATTTTTAAACCAACTAGAGATAACATAACTAAGGCTGTAGGAGCCCATGAGCAAGGGAGGCAATTGCACTGGCCTCTGAAAAAACCTACATATCTCTAGTATATATAGATTAAATAAATATATACCATTATATAATAAATGCTAAATGAAAAGAGTAAAGCCTCAATTTTTTGCCCCAATAAAAACCTTTTTATATTTTTAAAATAATATTTAGTTATTAGATTGGCCCGGCTTGATAATTAATTATTATTTATTCTCTTTTCACAATTTCTATTCTGGCATCATCATCTCTAACTCTCTCACTTCTCATCTTCACTTTTTCACTTTTCCTCTTCTCTTGTTTCTATTATGGAGCTTAAAAAAAAACATTGGTCATTAGATATCTTTTTTGCTGCAATCCTTTTTTATATTTTTGGATCCAACCAAAGCATTGGAGCATACACCATTGAGTAGGAGCTTTCTGTTTTTGTCTTTGTATTACTTATTATCAGATGTGTTTGTTCTTTTTTAATCTAAGCTTTATTTTTCTAAATACATAATACTGAGTGTCACGTTTAATTTTTTTTATTATTTAGCAGTAAAAAATGTCGAATAAAAAGTATGAGGATCGATGCATTATTATATGTTAGACCTCTTTATTTATTTCACTTTAGACCTAAAATCCCTTGACACGAGCCCAGTGATAGCCAAAAAAACACAAGCAGCGATCGCATTTCTAACAGTAGGCAACAATAAATGTTGTAACATCCCAATTTAAATTTTAATAATTAATTTAGGTTAATAGAAAATTTAAAAAAAATAATATTTAAAGGTAAGAAAATTAGTAGAAAATGATTATTAAATCTAATTTAGGATATAATTCTAAATTAAAAAAAATTTAAAAAAAAATAAATTTATTAAAAAAAATTAAAATTAATTAAAAAAAATTAAAATTATTAAATTATTATTATAATAAAAAAATGGGGAAAAGGTATGCCAAAAAAAAAACGGAAGAAGAAGAAGAAAACGAATTTGCTTTCGGCGCCGCATGAATAGTAAATATAAAATAATAATAGAAAAAAGGGGGAGAGAGAAGAAGAAATAATAAAAAAATGTGTGGGACCCACTGAATTTTTATAAAAACTCACCCGTTTCCTTTCATTTCTTCAATTCTTTTCCTGCGCGCGAGCTGAGGCGGAGAGAAGCGAGTTGCCGGTGTGAAATATCTAAATTTTTAAGGTAAGAGTTTTTAATAGGATATTTAGGGTGTGATTTTAAGCTTTTCAAGACTAAGTAAGTGTTTTAAAAATTTTTCTTAGTCATCTTTCTTCTTTGGTTTCTGATTTTGTAGTGGTAGAAAATTTAAGATCTGGAAGAGGGATGAATTTATGTTGAATAAATATGGTTTTTGAGGTTGTTAGTAGTATAATAAATATTCTAGAGTATAAATTTATTGGTGATCTTTGAATTTGTGGCTTATGGATCAAATTCTAAACCAGATCTGAAAATATATGTTGATTTATTGAGGTTTAGATGATTATTTGGGATGAGAAATGAATTATTATGGCTATAGGATTATGATTCTAAGCTAGAGACTTAATTTTTAATTTTTGGGTATTTTAGGTACGAATTTATGAAATAAAAAGAAAATTTTAATAATAAAAATTAGTTTAGAAGTTGATTTTTAGATTATTAATGTTTATTAATAATTAAAAGAGGAGTTAAAAATTATACTTAATAGTATTAACTATAGATTTGTATTAAGATTGAGATTAGGAATTATGTTATATTTTTAATTCTATTATTAGAATTATTTTATTAGTTTCAAAAATTGAAACTAATATTTATAAATAATATGTTATTTGTAGATTGTATTACTGGTGAAGATTGTGGTGAGAGAGAAATTTTAAGGAATAATTTATTGAAAAAGCCACAAGGTAACCATGCTTTTAATTTGTAATTAGTGTTACTTCATGTTAATTGGGTGATTATTGAGAAAATTATGAATTTTGTAATATTGTATAATTGTGCAATATTATTATAAATTTGTTTAATTATTGTGGGAGGTGTTGGGAGACTTGCTATTATTGTTGTATTTATGTGCCACGTGGTATGCCCCTATTAGAGCTCAATAGGTGGTTTGTAAGGGCTCGGGCTAATCTACCTTTGGCCGGGTAATTTAACACCGAGTGAGGGCTACGGCTCGAGGTTAATGGAGGGATATAAGGATGGTTGTTTGTGTGTATTGTAATATTTCATATATTTGTTAGAATTATATTATTTTTAATTCTCACTTAGTAAGCACACACTTAACTGTTTGTATACACTATCATAAATTGGTTTTGGTTACTGGGACTTTTGAGTCTCATTATGTGGTTAACAATTTTCAGGAGAAGAGCCACGAGTGACACGTGGAGGAGTCCCAGAGGCTTAGTGGTATAGATCCACTGTCTCTTTTGGGTATTTAATTTATGATTTATAATGTGTTATATTGCCAATATTAGGCTTTTTTTTGTTTATTGTCAATTATATGAATATATAAATGTAATCATGCCTTTCAAACTATTTTTATTTTTGGTACAATTTGGATGACTGTAATTTTAATATTTGGTTTACTTTGGATTGGTTAAAATGGCATGATTATAAGGCCAAATAACTGGCTTGTGTTGAAAATTGACTAAATTGCTTATTTTACTTGTTGAGAGTATAAGGATGGACAAATGTGATTTAGTTTACTTGTTGGGAGTATAAGGATGGACAAATGTGATTTAGCTTAATGGCATATGGGAGGTAAAAATTTATCTGAAATGTTATAGTGTGTGAGTTGAAACCAATTATAAAATATTTTATATCGAAATTATTGATATAAAAATGTGTTGGGTGGCTGTAACCCAACTATGGTTGAGTTAAATTATTAAAAAAAAAAATTTGGTGTGTTACAATGTTCACATATACTTGTGTGCATACCATGTGGGCAATCCCACAAAATAGTAGAATAAACTTGTATTTTTGTACATAAACACTTTCGTGCTAGAAAGGGCATCAGCCTCACAGCCTGCCTCTTTCAATGCCATATTAGTTCTACTACTTCCGCCAAAATGAAATGCAGTGCCAATAATATTATATTTGGATACATATAAATTTAGATTTGAGTCAAATTTATCATTTGAATAATTAAAAATATATAAATTTGAATTTGACCTGAATCTAAATCATACATCAATCTCTTTGTAATTTAAAATTCTTTCTAAACCCCTATTATTTCAAACCTCTATTTAAGTCTCTCTCTTCTTTTACATTTGCTCGTTAATTTTGCTACCTTCTTGACTTCAATTTCATTGATTGTGAGTCCGGTCTTGTGAAAGTCGGTCGTCTGGTCCTTGTTGGTGTCAGCAATTCACTCTTGTTTTAAGTCTCTTTCTAATATTAATGAAAGTCAGTCATTTGATCTTAGTCAACATTTGCGATCCAATCCTTATTGAAATCAATAGTCCAATCCCAATTAGCATCGGCAATCTTGTCTCGTTCAACGTTGGCGGATCTTTTTTTGGGTGGTGCCGATTTTAAGGTCTTTCTTACAAATATCCAATTAATGCCATTATTAAGGTAATTGAGTAACTAACCCAAGATGATTATCAATTTTGTAAACTTTACAAATCTAAAATCCCAAATTTTTAAATTTTAAACACTCCAATATATCTTTGCAAGTCAAAAATTATAGTTAAAGACATATGCGAAAATATAAAATTTTAAACAAATTAAAGTATTTACAATAAAGTTAAAAATAAAAAATAGTACAGTAAAAAATAGAGGTGTGTTGCAGCTTGTTTCACGTGTGTTGCAACATGTTTGTCTTTATGCCATGCACTGTGATATATTGTATGTTTTTGACAATATTATTACTGTCATATGACAACAATTGAAGCAAACTTCCAATAGCATCTATGTTAGACTAACGCTATTAGTTAGTTGAAGAAGCTTACTTTTCCTGGTTGGGACGCAAAAACAGATAGCAACTAATGATAATGAATGGCTTTAAACACATTGAAATCCCTTTCACGTTGAAAAAGAGTGCATGATGGTGCCTTAGTGACCTCATCAATCGGCTCGGCAAAAGAATTCACAAATGTGTGTTGTAAAAGTAATGCTATATGATATATATGGCCATTGCGGGCAGTGAGATCATCTTTCATCAACTCAATTGCTCCAGGATGACTACTCTACCACCTAGTCGCATTTAATTTCTTTTCTTTTTCTTTTTTATGTGGCTGAGTTTTATTTGGGTTGAGTCATGTAAAGCGAGCACCAACCACGACCAAGTTGTTTGAATTTTTGTTTTTTGTTTTGCATTGTATGATGATAAGCAGACCTCACTATACGATTTTCCATAACTCCAAAAAAAAAAAAGGGTCAATGATAGGAAGCCATTAACAAATTGAAGATGTGAGTGAGTGAAAAAGACATCAGCAATAGCAGATAATCTTTTTTGGCCAAAAAAAAATTGGTAGATCATCCTTTTTTTTTTTAACAATAGTAGATCATCTGATCTGATTATGTTGTTGCTTCTCACTTTGTTTTCTTCCATCTTCAATGCACGCACGAGTCACGACATTCAAGTTTCCGAACTTTGTTCATCCAAAAATCCATCTCATCATTTTATATAATTTGATTGATTTCAAATTCTAATATATCTACAGATTTATCTTCTGTGTTCATCAGATGATGAAATTTGAATCATTCAAATTTAAAGAATTAATTTTATAATTTTATTTTATATTTTTTTAAAATAAAAATTACAAAAAAGTTTTAATAAATATTTTCATGAGTTATCTAGTCTATATTTAATTTGAAGTGTTTAACTTAATAAATTTTTTATATATTGAATATTTAAATATATTTTGTATAGTTCAAATTTTAAATTTTTAACTTGTAATTTTTTTAAAAAATATTTTTTAAAATTTTTATCAAGGTTCATGTTTAATGCCTCATCATCCTTGTGAGTACCATGGTGCTCATCATTAGGGTATAAATAGGTCAGGTTGAGTTAAGTTTTGACTAAATAGATTTGAGTCTATGTGGTAAGTCAGAGGCCTAAAACTTATATAAAGCTTTTTGTATGGCTCAACCCTGAGCCTATTTAAAGCCCGGCCTGGCCTGAAAATCTATTTAAAAGTAAACATTTTAAATAAGCTTGCATTTTAGTTTTAAAAGTCTCAAATATACCTTAGAACTATTAGTATATTATATATAACTTAATTTATTAATTATAATATATAATAATTAAAAGGATTTACCAACTATAATACAAGACAATAATAAAGTAATAACATTAAAATTAATATATAAGTCCAGTATGATTGAAAACATAACTAGAAATAAAAAAGAATGGACTAATTAAAAATTAAATAGTAAAACTAATGTACATATTATATATTACATAATATGTGTGTGTGTAAATAGGCTGGCTTATTAGGCTCATAGGTTAGATTTTGAAAAAAATAAGCCTGACCTATTCAATCAATTAAAAACATGAACTTGTACTAAATCTATTTAATAAATAGGTTAAGTTGGGTTCGAAGTAGGTCAAGACATAAGCCCCTAACCTATTCCTACACATACTCATCAGGATGATAAATTTTGGACTATTTATATTTTAATTTGGATAGTATCATATATTTTTACTTTATATTTAATAAAATAAAAATTTAATAAATATTTTATTACTAATCTGGTTTATATTTAATTTGAAGTGTCTAAATTTAATGTTAAAATTTTTATAAATTGATGGTGCAAATTTACTTTGAACAATTTTGATTTATAATTTTTAACTTATAATTTTTAAAAAAATAGAGTGCCTTTTAAAAAGTGCCAGTTAGGAGATCATTTTAAGTTTTAATATTGTATTTATCAAAATAAAAATTTATAAAAAATATAAAAAATTTAATATAAAATTTAGACTGTTTAAAATACATTTATATAATCAATATATAAAAATTGTAAAAAGAGTTAATATTAAATTAGTCTCTCCAATTAAATTTGGATTAAATTGGTGATGAATATATTTATTAAAAAAATTTATAATTTTTATTTTAACAAATATAAAATAAACACTTTAAATTTAGATCCAAATCTCATCATCCTAAAGAGCTGATTAAGGTAATAATGAGCATCAAAGATGACCCCTCAATATGTCATTACCAAGCGTAGTTGCTCGTTTACACCTAATGATTGCTTCGTCATATCTTTCAGTGCAATTTTTTTTTTCTTTTTTGGTAACTTAGCAACATGAAAGTTACTTGTGCTCTTGCCTTGCCTCCACCCAAAAAAAAAAAAAGGTCCTTTATGTGTATATTTGGGCATGGACGATGAATCACAGAGGTGACGGGGTGGCAGTCAACGAAAATGAAGATAGCTACTATAGCAATCGTTGCGACGCCATTGGATGACACCGTCCAGTCGTCCACAGCTGACAAATAGTGACACGTGTCAAACAAAAAGGGCACGTCACCTTTCGTGTGGTGTCATCTTCTTACTCATACCTACTATGTACTGTTAAAAACCCGGCGTTTTGGCCTTCACTGACCTTATTTTTCTCCACAGAAATCCCTGAGTCGTGTCGTGACCAAGTTTGGTCTGGAAAAATCCAACAAGCCACATAAATTTCAAGGTCATGTTTGAACTTTCAACCGAACCAGCCAGAGTCTTAATCATGAAGTTAACAGACTGGCAAATAAAGCAGGCCCGTGAAATAAATTTTTAAACCAACTAGGGATAGGATAACAAATAGTAACAACAAGTAGCCATCGCATTTCTTACAGTAAGCAACATTAAATTTTTACACATTCGTGTGCATACCATGTAGGCAATCCTGCATAGTGGAATAAACTTGTATTTTTGTGCATAGACACGCCCGTACTAGAAAGGGCATCAGCCTCACAGCCTGCCTCTTTCGATTCAATATTGGTTTTACTACTTCCACCAAAATAAAATGCATTAATATTATGTTTGGATGTATATGAATTTTAGTTTAGATTTAAATTTAAGTCAAATTCATTATTTAAATAATTAAAAATATATAGATTTGTTATATTAAAAAAATATGTAGATTTGGATTTAACTTAACTTTAAATTCAAATCCTATCCCAATATCTTTGTATTTTAAAATATTTTCTTCCAAACTTTTATTTACGTCTCTCTCTTCTTTCACATTCATTCATCAACTTTGTTGCTTTTTTGACTTTGACTTTGCTCCACGTGAGTGGCGAAACTAGGATCTTGAGTCAGGAGGAACAAAATCATTTACATATTCATAATTTAAAAAAAATAAACAAAAAATATTTAATAATTGCATACCTTATAAATTTTTTTTTACGTGATTTCATATTTTGGAATCGTTAAACAATTAGCTCATTATCAATGCTTTTAAATATATCTTTTTTAATATAAGTCACGAGATAATCATTCATTCATGGATTTCTCATTCGATTGTGCAACCAAATTTTTACAAACTTTATAATAGAAAAGACTCTTACAATTGTTGCTATGGCAATAGATAATACCATTATTAATTTCAAGAAAAGATAAACTAATGGATAAACAATGTGTCTTCTAATTTCAACTAATTTTTTCACAAATTTGTTTTGAGATTTCAAGCGACGCGGGTGAGATCATTTTTTTTTCTTATTTTCTTATAGGTTTAATAAATGTTAATTTTTTATAAAATAATATTACTATTTGGGTATATTGAAATTGTAGGCTAAAATTTATTGGGCTTTTGAGTTAAAAAAATTAATTTCGAATTTGAGTTAAAAAATAATATGAAATGGTTTAAAATGCAAATTATAAAAAAGAGAAAGTGCAAAATATAAATACTTATACACCATTTTTGTGTAAGTAATTTTTCTCATTTGAGCCCCCCTCAAATACATGTGGCTTTGCCATTGCTCCACGAGGATTGAACTCTCAACACTGATTGAGACTGGATGATCGACTTCAATTGGGACTGACCTCTGATACCTATTAAGATTAGACAACTGGCAGTGCATTAAGACCAAATGGCTAACTTCCACCAAGATAGGATGACAAACTTCAACCTAAATAAGACGGTCGATGCCAACCGGGACCACATGATCTACTTCTATTAAGACCAAGCCACTAACGTCGATTGACACCAAATGACCACCTTCAACTAGGATTGGACCTCCAAGCACTGATTGGCAGTCAAGTCTTAGTGAGCATTAGCGGTTTGATCTTGGTGAAAGTTAGCTGTCTGATCTTGATCAGTATCAACAGTCTACTCTTGTTTGAAGTCTCCTATCCAATTTCAATGAAAGTTAGCCGTTTGGTCCCAATCAATGTATATGGTCTAATTCCAGTTGAAGTCCGATCATTGCCAGTGGTTTGGTCCCATTCAACATGAATAGATCTTTTCCCATATGGTGCCACCTCTCTTGTCCCTTTGGACACTAGCAGTCCGATTAAGATTAGACTACTAATATCTAAGTTACTTTTAAATTCAAACATAGAATTTGAAACTTATTTAAAATTTTAATATTATAATTTAAAATTTTTTATATCACTCAAATAAACAATTTAAAATTTATGAATTTCAAATGTGAAGTATCAAATAAAATATTTCAAATTCAAACCTTCATTAAACAAGCTTTCCTTTCTTCTTGTAATTTCTTCAACTGCATTAGTGCAATACAGCTATTTATTCTCAATAAAGGATAAACTGAAATCGTCCCACTAGCAAGAGCCAAGCAATTCATCTCTTTGCTTGTATTCCCACGAAAAGGAAGTTCAACATAATAATATATAGCAAGTTGTTGTACTATTCACACGACTCGTCTCTTTAATTCCATACAATCCAGAGGCCTACCTAACTCGGATTATATCTTGCAAGTGAAATATTCATAGAGGCAGACTGAAGAAAAAAATGAATATCACTAAAATTATTATCATGAATGGACCTACACATACAAATGAAGCAATCAAACAAAACAAGAAGGCAAAAAGTGAAGTTGCTCTACAAGCGGTTTACAACCGTGGGACAGCTCGAGTGAAATGACAAAATGTTGAAAATGGCGTACCCTGTAACTTGAACTAATCTTTCTATGTGATATGTGATATAGCTGGCATTGTCACATGAAAGGCCGATCAGTGTTTTGAGAACATCCCTTGCGTTAAAGCGGAAAAGTCATAGTCCTTTCCTGACGACGACTGTGAAGGAGTCGATGATGCCGAAGCTGCTGGCTGAGGTTTGCTCACTCCTGGCGTTGCTGTACCGTTAACTGGAGCAACTTGTCCCATCATATAGAAACTGCAACAGATGGCAACCAAATTAACAAAAACCTGAATAGAAGTGATTCACATCAGCAGCTACATTAGGTTTAATGTAGCAGAGGGTCAAGTAAAAAGACAACAGAAGGCATCAGAGAAGAGAGAAAGAGGACGATTGGCATTGTTGTAGATGAATACAGCCACTGCAAATCATGTAAAAACAAAATGCAATATGGACGCGTTAGATTAATGAGATCATATTTGTTGTATTGTTTGTGACTTGTGATTATACTACGTCAATATGGCAAATCTTCCCTGACCTAATCCCAGTGAATCCAAAGGAAATATTGCCACAAAAGAATGTCTCCCATTGGCTGGCCCTTTTTGGATGAATAGTTTTGCATTAATAATAAAATCCAGCGCATAAAGCAGCAAAATTAGTAGATGACTTTAGTGAATTTTCCCTCAATGCTAATGCATCAGCCATAGCTGAGAGAAATACTGGATGAACAAAACAAAGACCTTATGGCCGGAAACAGAACCCCAGGAGAGCCTTTTAGTACAGCATTTTACAAGCAACAACTGTCAATTAGTTTGAGAACCATAGCTTTTTAACCCATCCAACATGACCAGTCATGTGATATTATGAGTCAAACAAAATGAAAACAATTTACTTGATTTACAGTGACTTACCCGGATGGATATTGAGCACCACTTCCTGCAGGTTGGGCTGGAGGCATGCTCCCAGTCTAAATCAGAAGGGATATAAGTTTGGTGAGGGATGAAAAAAAAAAAAAAAAAACTAATCAAGTCACGCCTTAGTTGAGAACCTGCATGAGTTTCAATAGCTCAGCCTGATCAGGCATTGGCACAACTCCAGGAATAGAGTAGCCAACACCTGGCCAACTTTGTACAGCAACATTGGACCCATTCACTCCAGATTGTTGTAAACTACCAAGATTCTTGGGGTCCCCGCCAGCAGATTTAGCCGCGGCAGCCATTAGAAGGGACTGTTGCTGTGCCAGCATGGCAAGTTGTTGTTGGTGCATTGCAAATGGAGACACCATACTGGACTGCAGATATCCATCCCGATGGGTCAAGCAAACCAAAATGCATAAAGGACAAGAATAAAATCCACTAGAACTATTGTCTGAAACTTAGAAGATCCTAACATCATAAATAAAGAACTAAAGGTGACAACTTCTCAAATAAGAACAAAATCTATATTTCTATAAGTATTAAGTCAAAAAAAGTAGGACAGTGCATAACAATTGTTTTGAGGTACATACCTTCTCAAAGAGGCTCATTATATCATTTTTTACATCTTTCTGTTGTTTTTCTGGAACTAAGCTTGGTGTCACCGAAGGTGAAGATGAATCTTTAAATAGATCCTCAATTCCGGAAGCAGGTGGAGTACTCTCAACTGCTTTTGTGGGACCGGTCTTCTCTGCTCTTGACGCTTCTGTAGCAGCAGCTGAAATTTAAAGTGGACTCAGTTTTTAGAAGCACCTTAGAAAATATGTCCGATGACACCTGCTCTTACAAGCTCGTGGAAAATGTTAAAAAGGTCATGTAAAACGTACACTGAAAACCTGCCCAGTTATTATCATCAGCTGCAGCAGCAGCAGCAGCATCTGAACCATTTTCACTTGGGCCATCCACAGACAACATGTCAAACAGATCCGTAGCAAAGTCAACTTTTGCAGGGGTACTCTGAGGCATATCAGTAGCTGGCTTTGTCGTCTCAGCTTGAGGTTGTGGTGTGACTGCTTCCACTTTCTCAACTTGCTGGGGTTTTATGATGGGTATTGCCTAATCACAAGTTCGTTTTTTTCATGCTTTGTCAACCATAATTCTTTTCAAGCAGAAAGAAGAATAAGGAAAGTAAACACAAAACATGTGATAATAACTGGAATCGTTCATACTACTAGCTTATAACTGGTTAATTCACAAAACTAGTGCCAAAATTAATGTCTCTCTGAATGATCACGTTATTATGTTCCCCAAAGATCCATCACTATCCTAATAAGCCTCAAATATAACGTCCCAGACGGGATATGCAAATTCATTCCAGTATAGTACACTTTCAATTCTCAGGGACACAAAAATTTAAAGTTTTCAGAAAAATTAAAAAAAAAACAAAAAGCTCTTGAGGAAGAATTTAAAGTTTGCAGTATTAGATAAATCATTTTACCTGCATTATGAACACGAGAATTCCCATGGATAATGACACATGAAATGCCATATCAGGCATTCCAGTCACCAAATAAAACTTAGACACACGTTTAACATATGCTTCAATGGTTTCTCAAAGTTCTGTCATATACCATTTTTGTTAGCTATTTCTCTTCATAATTATTACATTGGCTACACTCCCATGCTTAAGAGATCTCACACTAAGAAGTATAAAGAGTCCATTTCAGTTTCAGAGCTTCTGCAAATAGATACCGTAGTTTTCAGTTTTGTCCCGGAAACCCCTTCAACTTTGTAAAAGATCACAATAGAAAATTCTATCCATTTGTGGTTAGTCAAATCACTTTTGTTATCATCCCATCCCCATGGATCTTTCACAATGTATCCCAGCTTAGAAAGTATAAATTTAACATTGGCCGTTCCACCCGCAGAAAGCACCAATTGTGGAGTTCGTTAAAGTTAAAAGCATTGATAGACAAAAGTAAAAGATGAGGAACCTATTTGCCAAAGTTCCAAAGATGATGGATGTTCTGTACATTTTTTCATTCTACGTTACTTGGATTGCAACTAAAAAATATAGAACTAATTCATTACAAGAGAAGAAAAGAATGGATTCGCATAAAATAGAATTATAATGTAAGGAATAAGACATACCAGCTGAGGTCCTTTTGGGGGAGCGGAAACAGTGAATTTAGCAGCAGGAGCTGTATTTGATGGCTGAATTTTCTTCCTTTCCTCAAAAGTATTCTCAGAAGCAGATGCATGAGAACCATGCGTTCTTTCTGCAGGCCTCTGCCAATGCGAAGAGGCATTGTCTCCCTGCAGTCTAGAAGGTGATTTTGGTTTCCCATCCTTTGCTACCCATCTCTTCTCTTCATATCTTGAATCATACATAATGATTTAAGCCAAGGGGAAGTAATTATCACCATGTGCTCAAAATAATAAGCATCTAATTCCAACGTAAAAAGAAAAATATAACCCAGATCTGAGGGATGTATTTCTTTACATACTTTGCGCGAATGAAATTCTCAATTCCAACTCTATCATAATTTGGGGGTAACTCTGATTCCCAGTAACTATTTGCCTTTTCATTTCCCATTGCTATGAAGGACAATAAAACCAAATATATTATGAGAATAATGTAAAACTACTGAGAATTAAAAAAAGTCTGTTGTAGGTGCAAACTAATGACTGATCAAATTCCCTTACATTGAATGAAGGCAACCTGCTCTGGGAGCCAAGTGTCCAAAGTTGCAGAACGCACCTGAAAAAACCAAAAAGCAGGTAAATAATTGAACAATGCTACCAGCTGAATCGACAAGAATTTATCTTTAGGCTGTTATGAATTCATGACTAAACACTGCTTTAAGAAGTCAAGAGCTGGGAGCTACACTATAGTGATTAGCACATCAATTGAATTAGTATTAGCATTTGATTTCACACAAAAGTAACATAAGAAAATTAACTATCAACCATGGTCAGAAAATTAAAACTGCATAAACATCGTGAAAGCCATAGTCAGAATTCAGAAGTAGTGAAAGCCCATTCTAAGCTATAAAGTGCTGTTTAAACAAGTATGTTTGTTGTTAGCAAACACCTATGGTTTGAAAATCAAATTCAGAAGGAAAATTTTTATATCACAGAAGGCATTTGTTTAAGGGAACATACACATGCAAGTTCTTATAGTTTCACTCAATTTTAAATTTGATCATTGCATTTTTATTTTGTTTCAATCAAGCTCTTATACTTTCATCTATTATATATATTAACCCCTTGAAAATTAAAATTAATTAATAATGAATTATTAAATCTTATAAAACAAAAATATCCTTAGAGTTTACAGAAAATTTAATTTAAAACTTTTAGCCAAAATCAAAGAAAGAAAATTTGATTTAATCCATTGTTTACATTTTTATTATATTTTTTATACAAAATTATACATGTATAAAAAATATTTAAAAGATAACCAAACTATATAAATTTTGAGTTACAAAAATAATGTAATTAATTCTAAAGCCATCTAATCATTTAATAAAAATATAAAAGTTCTCAATTTTGTTTTTTTAAAGAAAAAACGTAAGGATTTTAATCTTCAAGAATTGAAAAATTTAATTGATCAGACTATAAAGGCTCAATTAAAACAAAATAAATTGTAGGGACTTAATTCAAAATTGAATGAAACTTTACCCTTTGTTTAAACACCTATATTTATTTCTAGAAAGAATTAGCACAAGAAGCATGACGATACAAAATTTTCAACCAAAAAGTTCAATGCGGTTTAGATTACTGAAAGTTTTACCCTGTACCAGTCACCATAAAACCCAATTTTCTTGTTATAATTTGTTTTCTGATATATCTAACTTAAATTAGCATAGCCATAAAGCTAATTAAAAAAGAACCCATAAACAGACTCAAACCACTTCCACTTTGAAATGTTTTTGTTAAATTGAATCACTATTCAAATGACGCTGCATCACCTTTGATATATGTACTCCTAGACTTCGATGTATTCCTGAGCACTGCATGCATATAAAGATGCCTAAGTTCACACTAGCCCATCTCGGTCCTCTGCAGAGCAAGATTATAGAACATAGAGTCAAATTGTTGAATCAATAAAAAGTAACAACATGTAAAATACATAACCGTCCATTTTTATGGATCAATAAGTATATTTTTACTTGGTTTCCCAATCTCAAGAGATCCAGATCAGAAATTTAGATGCGACCAGATACATACTTAGCTTTGCAATCAGCACACTCCCTATTTTCTGGTAATTTAAGAAGTCCTTCCAGTATCTGCATGTTTCAGTAAGGAAAAGATATTATCGCATAAGGAAAGGAAAACACACTACGACAAATTTCAAATTAAGAAACATTAATATAAATGAATATCACCTGTACCAAAATAAAGAATTGTGAATGCAAATTCCACAACATACACTAAACTATGGACGCTTCATACTGAAAAACTCATTTCCAATCAGTAGAATTGAAACCAGACCCAGATTTACATAAGTGATAAGACAAAAACCAACCATCCAAAATTTAGAAGAATGCTCACAACCAATCTATCGAGTGCCACCCTTTTGATGGGTTAAATTATCCTCGAAATTAGAAAATTAGAACTACTCAGGTAACTTTAAATACGCAAAAACTAAAATTATAAAAACTTATAAATCAAATCGAAGCAAGGAGAAAAATCTGAAATTTTATGCCGGGTAAGATAGATTGTGAGAATGGATAACACAAGTACAATGAAATTAACATTGGGTCCTACAGATCCAAAGTAGATCATTGAGCGGGCAAATAGCATCAACGCAACCCAAAAAAAAGAAAAATGGAAGATTTAAATGCATAAGAAATAAACGCGACTACCAAATTACTATTCTCAATCCCCACCAAGCAACCAAGACAGCTCACATCAATCCGTAAACGTATCATAAACAGGTAGATCAAGCTCTCGCAAAACAATTATCCGAAACGACATCTCTACAAGCTAATTATACCATAAGCTTACACGCTCGGGGAAAAAAACATCAATTTATACCTACGATTGGCTGATATATATATATATATACACACACAAATAAGCGTGCGATTAATTTCATATCCAATCACTATTCGATCCCAGGTAACATCTGACAACGGGTTCGACAAATTTTTTAAATTTACAAATTTAATTAAAAGAAAATGAAAAAGAACCTTTTTATGCTTGGCGTTGAGCTCCTTAGACACGTTAGCCTTCTCGTTCATGGCGGAGCGCAGAAACAACAAAAACGAAGACGAAGCAAGAAGATGGAAAAGAAAAATCTAAGAGAAGCGAGAGAGAGGAAGATGAAAACGAAAGGCGAACTGGGTATTTTTCACGCTTTTCTATTTCCTCTCCCTCCCACTCCTCGTCGTCTGATTATTGAGCGACCAAAAAAAAAAAAAAAAACCAGGACAACAACAGAGAGAACCGAGAGATCACAAGGGAGACATCCCTCCTTGACTTTTATTATCTGCGTTTTCCCCTATATTTTCTCGCTTTTAGTTTTAATTTAAGTTTTATTGGCCCACTCGCTTCTATTTCTATTCTTGCTTCTTATTTTCGATTCCTTTTTTTTTTTTTTCTTTTTTTGATAAACTTCCTTCGATTCCTGTCACTTTTCCACGCAAACATGTTATGTGTGTGTTTGTGTATTTTATTTGTTTGGCCGAGAAGAGAGAGAGTGATGAGCTGTGTTAAAGACATACTTTTGTCTAAATAAATAAAGAAAAGAAATAGTGATTGAGCGAATGGAGTACCTAATTCTGTCCTGATGTGGAGCCCGTGGATTATAAACCATGAAAACAAATCTTGTCAAATATATATATATATTTTTTGAATCGTCAATATTAACAATAAGAAGAAAAAAAATGAATCGGTTACCTTTTCTTTAGAATGATTTGATCGAGAATGTATCCAACTTTGAATAATTTGTTGGCCTCCTAATAGAGTTTTTGAAGTGAAAATTACCTGCGATATGTATTTTCAAATTTGTATCGGTTATTTCCTGTCAAGATTGCCCTATGATATATCCTTTGTTAAAGCATTCATTTACTAGATCTTTCAAAAACTCTCATCTAATTAATGAAAGTCTGAAGCTATTTTTTTAAGTTAAGATTTATAATGTTAGCTTTAAAAAAAACTCTTGTTTATTGATGATGCCGTAAAAGTGTAAATTAAATTACGTGTGGCTGAAGTTCAAGACAAAATAGTCCACTGACGCTATTCTGTCGCTTTTCTCCATGGGCAATTGAAAATCAATACATGCAAGGTTTGAAGTGAAAGCCAAGAAAGCAAGATATTTCTTGTGTGTGAATAATTAATTTATGAAATTATTTATAAATGATCAATCAATCGATTAATATCTAAAATCGATAATAATTTTAGTATGCCATATACTATCCAAGATAGAGAAAGAGGAGGCATGTGACATGCTCCGCGTGTATGACAGGATCGGGGTTGGCCTATTGGCCCTTTGGTATTATTTGAAAAAATAAAATCACTGAGCTGTGATTGTTTTCTTTTCCAGAGAGACATTTAGATTAGACTCACACATCGCCCGTGCGTAGCTTTTGTGTGTGATACTGTGTAGTCTGGTTTGACTTCTGTCAAAAATCAAGAAAGAAAGAAAAATCAGTGGCATGTAAAGATCGGATGAAATGCATAAATTTTTAAAAAAATGATAATAAAATTACTTTAAAATGTATAAATGATGATTTAATTTTTTAAAATGTCATAATTTCTAAAAAAAATTTAGAGACTTTTCTATCATTAATTAATTTATATAAATTACTAAACTGTCATTGTTAAAATTGAATAAGTCACAATTTTATTTAAGTATTCACAATTTTTTTATTTATAATAATAACAGCAAATAAGAATTTAACATATAAAGTTATGATTTGTTATTGTATTGTTGTGAATATCAAGAAAAAATTTGTGAATATTTAAAAAAACTTATAAGTTATTTATTTTAACAAGAATAATTTTATAATTTATATAAATTTATTAATGACAGAAAATTTTTTAAATAACTTTTAAAAAATTATGACATTTTAAGATATCAAATTATTATATATATATATTTTAAAAAAATTTATTATCATTTTTTTATATTTTTATTATCGTTACAATTAAACCATGAAACATCGGACCTCAATAGCTTCAAGGCAAAGAGTTACGGAATATCCATGAATTTTGTCCATCGGTCATTAATCAAAACTATAGTATTACTCCAGTTTGCCCAGCTTCATAGGGGGAAGTTAAAATTAAAAAAGAATTTTTTTTTTTGGGGGTCTAAGTCCATTAATTTCCTTCAAGCAATGGGAGTTGGTGAATTACAATTTACAAAGGATTGATTACAGCCTCATGTGAATCGATTTGATGAGGAATGGGTACACCCAATTACCAGTCCCCCCCTAAAAAAAAAAAAACCAAAAACGAAACATGTTTAAGAATGATGATTTTTCCCCGTTTTTAACTCCGATACAATAAAATAATAATCGAAATGTGGGGCTACGAGGCTCACTTGATGGTGCCTACGTGGCAGCGGGCACGTACGCAAGGGAATGCCCGGCTTTCAATATTGACGTGGATAATCCAAATTTAAAATATAATTTTATTTTATATTTTTAAGAATAAAAACTAATAAAAATTATATTTTTTTATAATTTTTATTCTCATCTGGAGTTTGATCTGATGGACCAAGTCACTGTCATGAGCACCAAGATGAGCCCATTCATATCCTCGTTTTCAAGGTTCCAGTGGCCAGTATTGAATTTCTAATTTCTAGCTTTCCCATGAGCACACTTGTGCAAACCTCTGTTACATTCTCGACCTTTAAGTCCGTCTCCACTTATGAAGACTTATACAAGAAGCGAACTCTCTCTTTCTCCGTTATAGTAACAAGGCTTGCTTCTATTCATGACTTTGGTTTCAGTTCAACAGGGTTCGGGGAGAGATGGCGCTTCCTGGGAGAAGCGAGAAGATTCACGAACAAGGTTTTATTGGAAGAGAGGATATGCAAGGGAAAGAAGAAGAAGAGCAAGAGGATGGTGTTGGCGAAGAGTAATCAAGGTTTTGGCTTCAACGATGGTGGTGGTGGTGGAGATAATGGGACTACATCAAGGCTTTTGGCCAATCTCGCTTTAGCTATTGGCTTGACTTATCTTTCCATGACAGGACAGCTTGGCTGGATATTGGATGCTATTGTCTCCGTTTGGGTAATGCTCTCTTCCTAATCTGTTTGTCTGCTTGGCCTCTAGAGAATTTTGGTAATGATAATTGGCTTATATTCCAATGAAGCTTTCCTGCAATATTAGAAACGCATGTTAATGAATCTGCACCTATTCATTCAATCATTCTATATCATCCTCTTTATGAACAGTCCATCCCATTAAATCCTCTATTTGAACTTTCTTTGTTATCATAGTTCAATGACATTTCAGTGGGTAGAAATTAGTGGAGCAACTGAATAAAGCAACAAGTAATTGATCATGTTGCCGATCCATTTTAAACATTCAGCGCCACCAATAGATAAATTCAAAATTCCTTGCTTTTAGTTTGAAATCTCATGGAAGACCAAAGAATGGCCTGATAGTGTACACCTGTGAGTCTAGATTGCATAAAAAGTTTTACATTTCAAATCCATGAGTTTGCCCTGGGAGGCTTCTTATTTCCTGTTGTCGCATTATTTGCAGTTTTCCTGTGGAAATTGAAACACCCGAGGAGAATAACTCTTATTTCTGGGTTGAATTTGATGTTATGTATATGTAGAATTTTTACTCCAAAATCAATATATGTAATTGGATTTGGGACTTTTATTTTTCTTCTTTTTTTCATTTGCAGATCTTTGCAGTGCTAATACCAATAGTAGGCATTGGTGCTTTCCTCTGGTGGGCAGGACGAGATATAATGCAAGGCACTGTGAGCCACCTTCAAATTTTCACTCTGAAACTCCATTTGTAAATTCAGATTATGTAGGATATATTGAAACTTAATCACGTTCTTTATTTAATTGTGTTTACTTTCCCTATAAAAGTTACCTGACCATATGTAATTTTTGAATAAATAAGTGCAATGATAAATTTTTATTAGCGACTAGAACATTGGTTTGCTTAACACGTTTTTTGGAAAAAGGAAACTGTATCATCAACATCTCATAAGAATTTCTAGTCTCATCTATGTATGGAGACTCTTAAGATATTTTGCATTCATTAAGTCAAGTTGATTATCCACAAGAATGACAAATATTTATATTGTGTATAGGCTTTCAGCCAAATGTTTCATAATCTGAGGAACAGAGGAAGAAGTAGAAAAAACTCTTGGATCCAATCCCTCTTTTGCAATTCATGTCCATTTTAAGTCTTTAAACATTGTGTATTTTGAACTGTGGTTATTAATGACATTTTTTTTCCAGCTGGATAGTTGTTAGGAAATTGACTAGTCAGGAAAACCAGTGAGAAAAAATAATTTATATTGTGTCTTTTTATCCCATAATTCATTTCATTTTCTAATACCATTTTGTTGATTTGTTACTTCCACTGGTGTTGCTCTTTCTGTTGTATATGCAGTGCCCTAGTTGTGGAAATCAATTTCAGGTTTTCAAGTAAGATTTTCTCAAAACATGCTACAGTCTAAACTCATGTGATTTGCTTTTTATTAGTTCTCAATGACCCTTTGCATATTATTATTATATTTTTTGTTTATCTATTGCAGATCCACTCTAAATGATGAGTTGCAGCTGTGTCCTTTCTGTGGTCAACCTTTTCTGGTAAAATCCACTCTTATATTGTTTTCTTTGCATTATTGATTTCAACCCTTTCCGTTATGAATGGTGCATTTGCAAGCTTATAAACATCCCTAAATTATTTCAGGATATAGTTTTGAAATTAATTGACTGATATCCTCAATTGCTTTTATTCACCAAAGGAGAAACCTTTTTATCATTGATAGAGACATCTATACCAATGTGATATTTCAATGCTACTACCATTTGATGGTTTCGGAAGCAGTAAGAATGAAAAAAGACTGCTTTCTATCTAATACTGTCATATAAATTTAGTAATATTCAATCAATGAATTGAAATGTGCATGTTTCTCACAGTTAAAGAAACTTTCTTTTTGATATCAGTTGTTGGCAACGAGTTTGTGAAGGACTCTGCGAAGTTTTCAAACCAATCCACGACATTTGGACAAGCGTTCAATGACTTCTCTCGTTCTAAAAATGGTAATCCTTCCAATAGTTGTCTTGATCCCTTCCAGTGCACAATGCGTATTGTAAATTTGATAATTTCTAGTTTGTTTTGACTGTTGTAACAGGAAAGGATTCAGGTGGAGTGATTGATATTGAAGCAGAGATAAAAGATGCAGACTGACTTTAATTGAGGAAGGTGAATATATTTTCTCGTAAGATTTGTTTGGTTGCTTGCTTATAGAAGAATGTGATCAATGGAAAATTTTCTACCTGATAGGTGTTGGATGACCAGAGTTACTAACCTATCTATTTTGATCTGTATGCGTGTCATTCTCCAGCTTCGCTGCATGTGCATGGTTGAACTCAATTAGCAAAACCAGTCTTTGAATTGCAATTCCCAAATCTCACCTAAGATAGGAATACTTGATTGTTCTTTATGCAACAATTTGGTATGAATAATGGGTATTTTGGAATATAGGACTGACAAATTTAATAATATTCTAAAAATTTGCATGCACATGTAAGCATGACTTAAAGATTCGACGATGGATTATAGTGTGGTTTTGTACTGGCATTTGAATTTTGTCTATCTTCGGCGACTAATAGCTTACTAAAAATTGAATTGCATTATCAAGGTGCATGTAATGGAGATTTTTGAAATTTATGCTCTGAAAGGCGGTAGGCATCATATTCAGCAAAATGGTGTACATATTTTAGAAGAGAATGGAATGCTGAGTAGGCATGCAATTGTTAGTTGTTACAGAAGTTTTTCGCCGTGATGATTCTCATGTCAGGCCTCTGTATATTATTTTGCTTAGTGATTCTTTACTATGTAGTTCATGAAGGGAATGGGAATTTGTATCAAATTGGTTATCGCTGCTGAGTTCATTATAAGCTCGTGAGAATTCTCTGCTGAGTTCTATGAAATTTACCTCTGTTTCTGTGGATAGATTACTGAACTTTGTTCTGGTCCTCGTCGTTTCTCTTTGAGATAACACTCATCTCCCTTTCGCGTTATCCCTGGAAACTGGAAAGAAAGAAGAATAAATGGGAAATGTCTAATGGGTTTTTATTCCAATGTAATCCGGCGTCCACATTTGATTGACTGTGGACCATGATGAGACGATCCATGCTCCACTAAGCTTTGACACAAACCTCAGCTTAGCTGTCAAAGCAAATGAAAGCTTGTGCTAATCAATGAAGAAACTAGAAGGGGTGACTATTTTCTAAATTGATTTACCGTCACGCAGAACAGAAACTGTCACTCAAAGTGGCGTCACATTATAGAAGTATCAAAATCCAGAGAGCTAGAGCCCAACAAATAAACTCTTTCCGTATGTTATATATAACAACTTCAAGCTTTTGTGATGGTTCTTCGACTTTCTGCAATGAGACATGAAACTAGAAAAGGGTGAGAGAATGCCATACTAAAACTTTCGAGGCATAACAAGTCATATATAACTGAAAGACCACCAACGCATGCACATATGACGTGCAGAATAATCAAATTGTGAAGTTATGGATGCTACATAGATTATGGATGGCATTTCAATGTGGTAAAATATCAAGCCAATCATATTTTGTACATACAACCTGACGACAATTATTAGTACTGGAATGCTCCACAACCTTAACACAGGGAGGGTGTTTTGCAACTTGAACCTAGAGTTGCTACCGAAAGAGCCACTCGTGGAGTGAAATGCTTAAAAATTTAATCCTAAGGTAACAGAATTAAGGCCCCGTTTGGTAGTTTGGAATCATGGAGAAAGAAATGGAATTGGACATGGAATCTGTTAACATGTGTGTTTGGTATGCAATAATTATGATTCTTTGGAATCAGGATTCAAGGAAATTTGATGGAATCCAATTCCATCATATGCATCATGGAATCCAATTCCATGGTTCCTTTTCTCCAATTTGCCCCTTCTCTCTCCTCCAATATAATTTTTTTTAATTTTAAAAAGGACACTTTAGTCTTTTCTTATTTTAAATACTTATATTTTATTAAAATTATATCAAGATTCCATCATTATACCAAACACACTTTTAAATCCAATTCTATTCCAATTCCAATTCCAATTCCGATTCCGATTCCATTAAAAACTCTTCCATCATACCAAACATGGCTTAAGATTTTGGATAATGGAAAAGGAAATGAACGCTCCAAAATGTTCTAAGTTGCCTTCTTAACGGTTACATAAAAGGACATAACATCTTAGATGCTATCACTTGTTAAATAGAGATACATACCAACATTAATATGATGTTGTAAAGGCTTGATGATATGGGCATGAAGAATGCTCTAGTCAAACCCATATTCACTTGTTGATAGACAATTGAAAGTATAAATGCGCGTGCGCACAGGATTGATGATACGAAGCATCGAATTTATTTTGAAATCCAATTTATTTAAGTCAAATTTTATAAAATTTTCAAAAGCTTGAATGAAATCAAGTTAGTCATGGATTTTCACAATAAAATATTTGAAATAAATTAGGAATGGGAAATCTCAATAATTAAAAATCATTTTAAAATATGATTATTTCAAATTATGCTTGTGAATTTGAAAAACAATATATTTTATGAAATCATTATTTGAATGCACAAATTTTGAGAATAATTTCAGACTTTGTGTTAATAATAACAAGTTTCAAGCATTTGAGAAATGTACATAATTCAGTTTTAGACTATTTAACAATAATGAAAACTAATTTGAAAATAGTGAATTATAGATTAATAAAAGAATACAACAAGGACTAAGTGCTCATTACCCAAATATAAATTAATAGCATAGGATAGAATAAAGATAGATATCACCGAGATAGTGAAATATTGCCTGATTTGGTGTTTGAATGTCAAGTTTTCAGTTTTGCATGCATGATACTAATCCAAGTATTGACATTTAGCTCCCTCGAGTTTCTTTTATCACTTTCTTTATGTATTATACTCTTGAGGTAAATTTTCTTTCTTCATCTTCCTAAAAAAATGTAAATCTTTCATGTGGTTATGGTTCCAAATATAATTAAAAAAAAGAAAAATGCGGAAACTCAAACTAGAATAAGAAGAGAAAAATAGATCAACCAAATAAAAATATAATTAAAAACAAAGGAAAAAAAGAACGAGTAATAGATTTCAAAAACAAAACTACACAAGTGTTTTTTACAAAAATGAAAATAA